>NC_043968.1:32603717-32643634 GCF_902148855.1 Sphaeramia orbicularis | reverse complement strand
TTGTGGTGACACTTAAGGCCCTTAACGAGACTTGAGAACATACTGATCGTTAAACACTTCCAATCAACTTTTTTTTTTGGCCATCATCTCCTCCAATGGTGTTCATATATGATACAGGCTTAGTAAAGAGCCTGACCAATATGGGATTTTTGGGGCCGATGCCAATACCGATACTGGGGGCTAAAAAAAGCTGATATCCAATATATCGGTAACCGATATATTGGCCGATATATAAATAAGAACACTGATCTACACAGGATATAATCTTTATCAGGTAATTGTGGACAGATGGTAAACAGTTTGCATAAATCTTTGTTTATCTGACAATATATTTACACAACTTCAAATGCAAACTATGCAATCAAAAAAATAATTACAGCAAAAAATATACTGACCACATAATTATTTTTCACTCACAAATTTTGATGTGTCTGCCTCACAGCACTACAACTTCCCATGTGGACTAAGAACTAAACTGAGCATGTGCAGAGTGAATTAGGTGAGTCCTAAGTTGTTCCTGAATGGAGCAATAGCAAGAGTTACAACTAACCCGTTTACAACTGTCCCCAGTCTCCCTACACTATTAACACCCAGGCCTGTGCAGAATGAAACTGTGAGGTAGACAGGAAGTGCACAGGCATGTGTGTGTGTGGAGGGTGAATATTTCATAAGACAGGGGGTCCGTGATTTTCGGAGGGGTGTGTGTGGTGTGTGGTGTGTGTGTGTGGGGGGGGGTTAGCGGTCTTCGTCAGAGTGCACGGTAGCGGTCCGTGATTTTCACCGGTGGTGGGGGTGGGGGTTGGGGTCAGAGTCAGAGCTGGGGGATTAGCAGTAGCTCTGTGATAATGTGATTGTGTGTGTGGGGGATAGCGTCATCATCTGAGCAGGAGTGAAAGTGAAACTAACTCGCTTTACTGTTCATCTGACTCTCCGTGTCGCACACACACAGGAGCAGCTAGCAACAGAATCTCCGCGCAGCAAAAAAGTTAATATATTGGCGACATCGGCTACATATTGGCCGATGTTGATTAATTGGTGAAACACTATAATCGGCCCGATTAATCGGCCGGCCAGTTTAATCGGTCAGGCTCTAATTAGTAATGCACTGAAGACATTTTGTGGAGGTGCAGGAATAAGGTGTCACTGACATCGTACAGAATAAAAACAGACTTTCTCTATTAACACAGTTGTCTTTGGTCGCATCCTTTACCATACTGACCAGTGGCAACTGTGTTGTGTAGATTTTTTCCTACCTTAATTACTTTTCTTATTTTCTATATAAATGGCACTCCTGTTCTTCAGTTTTACTTTTTTTTCACTGATTGTGATTTTTCTTTTAATTTGTTTCTGTCTTTTTGACTCTGTGTTTAATTGTTTCTGTGAGTGAAACTAAGGGCTGTGTAGGTATGTGAGGAGAAATAAGATTTGAAAATGATTCCATAAAACTGTTTTATTACTGTAACCTATGCATTCTCCATTTTTAAACTGCAGAATTATGTAAACTTTGTGTAAATATTAGTGTAACATCATAAGTCATCTAATTTATAGTATAAATAGAGATTAAGTATCAGATGCAAGGCTAACCATGTCATCAAGTAAACCAACTATACTTTCACAAAGTTACTGAGATTTATTTCAGTGTATCACAGTTTACATCTTTAAAATGTGGATTTAATGATTCTCAGTTTACCTCCACTAAAGTTTTTGCTTTCTCTTTTTATTTTTTGGCATAAAATTGAAACCAAATGACACCAGCCAATCTCAGTGAGTTGTCTCCACTAACTGAATCAGACTCCTCAGCTAGATGTCGTCCTGCTGCTGTAGAACCGTACACACTGGGCAGATCTGCCAGCAAAAACTCTTTCAGTCCAGGTTGGCTTGGCTGACTGTGCACACTGCTGCTGACCTGTCCGACCTGCACCATCTCACCTGAAGAATCCCAGTCTGTGCAGAGTTACAGCATGCATCGTGACTGGTAGATGACTTTTTACCATTTGTGTGATTTGTGATAAGTGATGTTCTGTACTGACTGAGATCTTCTCTTCCTATGAAGTAAGAGAAACCAGGCAGTAAGTGCATTCTTTTTATTTTGGCTTTAGGCTACAAACTAGAGCCCGACCGATTAAACGATTAATCGGGCCGATTATGGCGTATCACCGATTAATCAACATCGGCCAATATGCAGCTGATGCATTAACTTTTTTGCTGCACAGAGATTCTGTCGCTCGCTGCTCCTGTGTGTGTGTGTGTGTGTGTGTGTGTGCATGTAACCCATCTAACCCTAAATATACTACTATATCATTAAGGAAGTCAAAGTCATGTGTTGTGTTGTATAAATGTGAGATGATGGTGGGATTTAATAAGTTTTCTTCGCCCCCACTCCTTTTTGAGCAGTACATATTGAATTTATTTGTTATTACTAGTGTACATGGCAATTGATATTTTGTCTTGATCACCTTTATTATTCATGTATTTGCTCTGATATTAGTTCCTTGTACACAAAAAATGTTAAATTTTTTTCTTCTGCTCAAAACAAATAAATGAATGAATGAAAAAAAGCCTGTTTTGTTTAAAATCATGGCTTCCTGGTGCTTTTTAAGGCTAAAAACACAAAACAGACTGTTCTAGGTAATTTGTAAATGTCCATGTTTCAGTGACGTTAATAAAAGAAGCCTCAAATCATCACAACTTTCATCGCGGTTTTTTTGGAAAAGCTGCCACAAAATCAGGCATTTTAGGCCGCAACAATCACAAAAAAGGCCCGCGAAATCCTGGAGGGTCTGATTAAAGACAATACAAGACGAAAAGTTTGCCACGCTGATTATTTTAAATACATATTATGCCAAGCTTAGCAGCACATTTCAATACTAAAGCTGGTTATCAGGTTTTCAGTCAACTGCAACCATTCTTCAGGAACAGCTCAATTTTTCATGATGTAATGTAATGCAAAATTTAGTAAATATTTTATCAACCTGGAAACAAACTAAACATTTATGCTATACTTAGGTGTATTACTTGTTTTCTCGAACAAAGAAAATTATATTTTGTTGGGATTTTTGCAGTGACCAGAAGAAGAACAACAAATAAAAAGGCCATGGAGCACAAAAGAAGTCAGTGTTGTGATGAAGCACTTCAAAAGTCACATTTTGAAGGGAAGCCTTGCAAAAAAAAAAAAAATATGAGCAATGTAAAGTTGCAGAGGATCCTGTTCTAAGAGAGCGAACCATTCAAAATAGAGATTTCGTTAGGAACAGAGGTTTGATGTTAAAAAAAAGTTGAAGGGGAGTAGTAGTAGACATCCATTGTTTTTCTTTTTTTGTTCCCTTAACCCTTTCATGCATAGTGGTCCTCAAGGGCCGGTATCCTGCATGTTTTAGATGTATCCCTCTTTCAACACACTTGATTCATATGATAAGCCTATCATCAAGCTCTGCAGAAGCCTGATAATGACCGTCAGGTGTGCTGGAAGAGGGAAACATCTAAAACATGCAGGAAACTGACCCTCGAGGACCAGGATTGGACAGTCCTGACATAGGATGTCAGCTGGTCCCAGGCCCAGGTATTCCTAGTATAAGCATATAAGTGGTTGGGCAGTAATGTACTGATACAATCTGGTGTAATACACATTTAAGCACTGTATACTCATTATGTTCTATTTTTGGTCAAGATGGAGAGAAGGAGAAGAAAAAAACCTTAGCAGGATGCCAAAGACCACATACTGTCAGGCACAGACAAAGCTTTCATCGAGCAACGAACAATCAATGCATTTAAAGGTGTGTGACGTTAGGAATTAGGGCTCTTCACATTCACTCATTTCACCCCAGGTGAAACATTAATTATTTTAGCTACAGGTACCAATCATAATAAATTTCTCATCAGTGTTTATATTTTAGTTTGCCAAGTAATGTTTTTATCTGGAGAAATTAGCTTGTATTTGTTCTTTTTCGACTTCAAGTTAAATGTATTGTGGCTGAGGCATTTTAAACTCCTTCTTTTAACATTTTATTTGTTGTCGTGGTACATACTGTATCAGCTTACACATCTAATGTTCCTTGCCAATACAGGGTGACCTCAGCCCTCTTTTCATAATTTATTATTCAACAGAAATATGAAATTCAGATTCCACTGTAACATGTACGCCAGCAAATAGTGTTGTCTTTGTAACTATTTACTGCTCACCGTCCTACTGCCTCCTGCTGCACCTACTGGTCAGACAGATTCTACCTCCTATGACTGCAATCATAGTCCTGTCTTTTACTCCGACTAGCCACTAATCATCATTCCCCCTGGGTTACTACATGGGATTTTATATCAACTTTTTTCAAAGTAAGCCATGAGGAGATGAACTGTGAAAGAACGGGGCTAAATCTGTGGAATAGCTTCATGTTTACATTCTTTTCATTTTAGGGAGAGTGTATTTGCACTTCAGCTTATTGAGCCATTCACCTTTGTTGTGGAGTATCGGGGAATACTCTGTAAGAGTAAAGATGTTAATAATGTTCCAGGAAATTACTTGTTTGATTTTACATGGGGCACTCACTATTGGTAAGTTGGCTTATTGATCTAAGTAATTACAAAATCTACAATTTTTTTTAAAGCCGTGATTCCTTCCTTTGGCCAGTGCAGCCATGTTGGTTTTTGCCTGTTGTTTAACATCTGTGTGTTTGACTGGCGCATGATGCTGCAGTGATGTTGTTTTGTTTTATATATATTTGTGATAAGTTTTTTCTGCACTATTTGTGTCACAGCATAGATGCATCAAAAGAAGATGGAACACTTGGACGGCTGGTGAATGACGATCACATAGATCCAAATTGTAGAATAAAGCCTAGTGTTGTTGATGGAAGTCCACACCTGTGTCTATTGTAGATGAGATATCTCTCCAGGTGAGGAGATAATGTACAACTATGGGGATTCCCCTTGGCCATGGCGCACAATGGTGAGTAAAACTAAATAAAAAGACATTTGTTTTTGATCAAAGACCTATCATATTGCAACTTCATTAAATTATTATGTATTAATGATCTCTAAGAATTTTTTTTTCTCCTGCTTCTGGTTCTGCTGTGTACAAAACATTTTTGTAGTGGAAGTAGTGGGAGATATTTAATCATGGACTCTTGTTGGTTGTATTGGAAATAGTTGTGGTGACTTAAAACAATAAATTGGAAGCAATACTTGTTTAAGATTCTGGAAACTTGGTTTGAAATAGTAAAATGCACATATAATACAAAGGTGAGTGTCGAAAGCCATCCCAAAAAAATCTGTGAAAAAAACATGCACAGCTATTGATAATACATGTGCTTTTTGGGCCTTAGACTGAAGAGCTGTAGCAGGTCTGTTAGGTCATTATTTAAATTGAAGACAGAACTGCTGTGAAAACCTTTCACAAGTAGCCTTCAAACATGACAGAAGTTACCTGCCAACATTGTCATTTCTTCTGTCCAATATCATGTCCTGTGAAACACCCGAGCCAGATGCTGATGACGGAGGTTGCACATTAGATACTAAAGACATGGCAAGTGACATACTATGATGTAAAAGTCATGTGATGAGTTGGATTCCATTAATCAAAGACGACCTGCATTAGTGAACCTGTTCTGTGAGATGAATGTTTTCCTTGTATACTGTGTGCAAAACATTTAGTAGTGGAAGTAGTAGAAGATATTTAATCATGGACTCTTGTTGGTTGCGTTGGAAGTAGTTTTGGTGACTAGGTAACAATAAAAATGGAAACTAGTGTCAGCATTACAACACATGGATTACAGAATGAAAATGAATGACTGTGGTGTTTGATCATAATATTGTGCTTCTTTCTTCAACATTTACAGGAATCATGTGACCAGAATTCAGTGACTGTAACGGGATGCACTGCGAGCTCCTCTTTGTCTGCGAGTTTTTGATTCAAGCACCTGAGTATGATCCTGTTCATGTTACTCCAGGCCCATAAAGAGATAAAAGTTTACTAGAAATTGTTTGTGTTGGTAAGATTAACTATGGAATAGATTCTAATTATTTTCCTCTTAAATAGCTTTCTCATGTATGCTAGCTGTTGTGATTGTAGATGTTACAGAACATAGAAGATTTAGTGAGGAGGACACTCAGTTAGTAGGGTTGGTGAAGATTTTACTATCTGCTGTGTTTGAGGCGAGATACATTGGAGTCATGTGGTCAGAAACATAAAGATGGTCTTCTGTGATCTGTCTGTCCATGTCTAAGTGTTTACGAACGTGTCGAGGAAAGAACATGCCCTGGACTTTGACTTGCAGCAAAGGCAGAGCAGTGATCCAGTTAACTAAAATCAATACTGCTAAATTAATCAATTAATCAATAAATACTCCTATAGGAAGATTGTATTGACACCAGAGCTATTTGGTCCAGATAAAATGGATCCTGGCGTGGTTTCCTCAAGAGTGTAACCCAATTGGGTAGGTGTGAAAGCGTTCAGTCAAACCCTGGTGTGGACTAATCAAATCACCTATTCATTTGTGGTTTGAAAGAAACGGACCAACCTGAGAACACATGCTTGTGTTAGCGTGCACTGAAGAAGAATGAAGACAAAGAAATTCATGGTATTTATACTGCAGAAATCCTGATTTACTCAAACTAAATATTTTAAGATTTTTCTTTTCTTTTTTTTTGCTGTAGGACATAATTACCTAATTACAAAAAAAAAGCTTCAAAAATTTTAGTTTACCTGTAATGAGTCTAAAATATACGCTCTGACTTTCTGAAATAACTAATTAAAAATACAGACATTTTCCATTCAATTTTTTTAGATGCACCTGTATATACAGTCTGTTTAAGCTTAATATGCTCCTGTTGATGTTATTCCAGGCCTGTGAAGAGTACAACTTTATCAGAAATTGTTTGCATTGTTAAGATGAACTATGGAATAAAATTGGTTTCAGATTTTCTAAAACAGTCATGAGCTGAATTATGTCAAGTATTTGAACTGTTTCATTTTTCCACAGCAGAAAGCAACGTGACCCTCGCAGATGCAGAGACCTCCAAAGGAACAAGCAGAAATGTTACTGGTGAGTTTTTGATTCCAAGCACCGTGGAGCTTAATATGCTCCTGTTCATGTTATTCCAGGCCTGTGAAGAGTACAGCTTTACCAGAAATTGTTTCTATTGTTAACAAGAATTATGGAATTAATTCAAATTATTCCTTTTTCTTTAGGAAAAAGAAAACTTTCCCTGCATGAGACAGAGCGCTCTGCAGTTAAATAGCTTGTCTTCTACGTTAACTGTTGAGATTTCAGATTTTCTAAAACAGTCACGCGGGAGCTGAATTATGTCATGTATTTGAACTGTTTCATTTTTCCATAGGAGAAAGCAATGTGACCCTCGCAGATGCAGAGACCTCCAAAGGAAAAAGCAGAAATGTTACTGGTGAGTTTTTGATTCCAAGCACCGTGGAGCTCTAGATGAAACTGACTTTTATTTGCACATACACACTGGCTTTCTTTTCCATTTTATTGAGACAACAATTTTTTCATTATTGAGGTGCCTTAAACAGTCCCTCCAGGAATTCGCAATGTTGTGATCGCAACTATTAACGCAAATTCAACCAATCACCGCGAATTCTGCGCGGCACTGCAATTTCATCCAATCACCGCAAATTTTCTGCAAATTTCAAATCACCTTAGCCCCCTATCTCCCACCCCCCTTGTGACATGTACGTCATCACGTTCACTTCCTTGTTGACGTTTGAGAAGATGAAGACATGACATGACGCATAACGCCCACATTTACCGACAAATATCAGTGCCAAAGTTTGTGCAAGTCAGT
This sequence comes from Sphaeramia orbicularis, assembly GCF_902148855.1. Classification (NCBI taxonomy): domain Eukaryota; kingdom Metazoa; phylum Chordata; class Actinopteri; order Kurtiformes; family Apogonidae; genus Sphaeramia; species Sphaeramia orbicularis. The sequence continues at coordinate 32,635,843 of NC_043968.1, read as the reverse complement.
TTCCAGATGTGTTCACAAAAGCGGAGGTAAACTGTTCTGTGGAACACAAACAAAAGTGGCCGCTCCACAGACACTTTTCAACCGCAAAACATGCAGGAGAACGGCTGAAACTGGAAGAGGAAAGACAAGACAAGTCCCAATGACAGAGGCTGTTGGATCCAGAACAACAGCAGGAGCTGAAAGGGTCAGGGTTAGCACAGATATCTCTAGAAGGCAATAGAAGAGAAGAAGAAAGAACCTGTGGAGGCATGCTTTCCTTTGTTTGTATTGTGTGTGTGTGTGTGTGTGTGTGTGTGTGTGTGCGTGTACGTGAGGGACTGCGAGCGCAAGTCTGTGTGTGAAGTTAAAAAACAAGCTCACAAATAAAAATAGTCGTTAAACTTGGTGTTAATATTAATGTTTACTCTAATGTGTTAGAAAACAACCCAAGTTTGATTGTGTGTGTGTGTGTGTGTGTGTGTGTGTGTGTGTGTGTGTGTGGTGTGTGCATGTAACCCATCTAACCCTAACCCTAAATATACTACTATATCATTAAGGAAGTCAAAGTCGTGTTGTGTGTATAAATGTGAGATGATGGTGGGATTTAATAAGTTTTCTTCGTCCCACTCCTTTTCGAGCAGTACATATTGAACTTATTTTGTTATTAGTAGTGTACATGGCAACTGATATTTTGTCTTGATCACCTTTATTTATTCATGCATTTGCTCTGATATTAGTTCCTTGTACACAAAAATGTTTAATTTTTTTCTTCTGCTCAAAACAAATAAATGAATGAATGAAAAAAACCTGTTTTGTTTAAAATCATGGCTTCCTGGTGCTTTTTAAGGCTAAAAACACAAAACAGACTATTCTAGGTAATTTGTAAATGTCCATGTTCCAATGACTTTAATAAAAGAAGCCTCAAATCATCACAACTTTCATCACAATGTTTTGGAAAAGCTGCAGCAAAATCAGGCATTTTAGGCTGCAACAATCACAAAAAAAAGCCTGTGAAATCCTGGAGGGTCTGATTAAAGACAATACAAGATGAAAAGTTTGCCACGCAGATTATTTTAAATACATATTATGCCAAGCTTAGCAACACATTTCAATACTAAAGCTGGTTATCAGGTTTTCAGTCAACTGCAACCATTCTTCAGGAACAGCTCAATTTTTTCATGATGTAATTTTAAATGTAATGCAAAATTTAGTAAATATTTATCAACCTGGAAGCAAACTAAAACATTTATGCTATACTTAGGTGTATTACTTGTTTTCTCGAACAAAGAAATTATATTTTGTTGGGATTTTTGCAGTGACCAGAAGAAGAACAACTATAAAAAGGCCATGGAGCACAAAAGAAGTCAGTGTTGTGATGAAGCACTTCAAAAGTCACATTTTGAAGGGAAGCCTTGCAACAAAAACTGAATGTGAGCAATGTAAAGTTGAAGAGGATCCTGTTCTAAGAGAGCGAACCATTCAAAATATTAGAGATTTTGTTAGGAACAGAGGTTTGATGTTAAATTGTGAGGGAAAACAGAATTTTGTGGTAAGTAATATTTTTTGCTCTAATTATTTTTGTGATTGCATAGTTTGCATTTGAAAGTTGTGGAAATTATATTTGTGAGATAAACAAAGATTTATGCAACTGTCATGTCAGCTCCCAGACGGTGTCTGGTTTTGTCTGTCTTGTCCGTCTTTTCTGTTGTCTGTCATTTCCTGTTTTATTTTGGTAAGTTTCCCTCATGTGTCATGTCTGGTGTCTTTACTTCCCTCCTTGATTGTTTCACCTGCTCCTGATTACCTGTCTCCGCCCTGATGTGTTCCACTGTGTGTAATTGTCTTCCCCGTCTTGTGTATTTAAACCCTGTGTCTTCCCCTTTTTGCCAGTTTGTTTGCTCCCCTTTGTACCTCATTCTCCAACATTTTCCTGTGTGTTTGACCCATCGCCTGGATTATTGACCGTGAGTTTAGCCTGTCCCTCATGTCCCGTTGCCTCTGTATTGCCTTTCCGTGTATGACCTGGTCTGTTTTTTGACATCCCTCTGTTTTTCCCTAGTCGGGGTGCCGGCCCAGACATCTAGCCCCGAACTCAGCGTCCTCACAGATTTATTAATCATTCTGTGTTGTGCTTTTACCTTTGTGACTGTGTTCAATAAACACACTCGACTTTACGTCTGTCTTCTGGTCTTGCATTTGGGTTCAGCCTTTGTACCAGACCCGTTACAGCAACTGTTTATCCACCTGTCCACAATTATCTAATATAAGATTATTATATCCTGTGTAGATCAGTGTTCTTATTTCAATATCGCCCAATATATCAGTTATCAGCCAATATCGGATATTGGCCGATATATTGGATATCGGCTTTTTTTAGCCCCCAATATCGGTATCGGCCCCAAAAATCCCATATCAGTCGGGCTCTACTACAAACATTTATTTATGATTTATGAAGTTTTAACTCACAGAATATGGCAGCCTAATGTCTTTGGAGACAGTATGAGCACCTTTTCAAAAGGCTTTGCAAACCAGTCCCTAAAGCAGACCAAACTCAGACTAATGGATTAACATCTATTACCTTCCAGGGTGCAGCTGGTTCTGTTTTATTTATGCGATATCTGAGCAAATTGCCCTTTATTTTTGTCAATAGATTTGTTCTTATTTTGTTAGTAACCATTGATTTCTGCAATTCATCAATGCCTTTTTTTTAGGAAACACAAAACTGTGTGGTGGAAAGTCACCAAGAAGAGACAAAAAGCTGCTTTTCTTGTTGATGTAATGTCTTCTGTGCATCTAGATTAGTCTGTGCAGGACTGTATTCTGTGAGGAATTAATACACAACTGCAGCATTTATGACTAAACTATATCATGTGAACATATGCAAATGCAAAATTACAGTCATGGTGTCCAGGAGAAACATCTGTATAGACTAGTCTAGACAACATAGGGGGGCGGCTGTGGCTCAGTTGGTAGAGCGGGTCGTCCAATGACCAAAGGGTCAGCGGTTTGAGTCCTGCCTTCAACTTTCCACATGTCAAGGTGTTCTTGGGCAAGACACTGAACCCTAAATTGCTCCCAGTAGGGCCTGGCAGTGCCTTGCATGGCAGCAGCCCGCTTTGTGTGTGTGTGTGTGTGTGTGTGTGTGTGTGTGTGTGTGTGTGTGTGTGTGTGTGTGTGTGTGTGTGTGTGTGTGTGACTGTGAGGCTTGAAAAGCACTTTGACTATATACGTACCAACCTTTTACCATGTGGGGATAATGGGGTCTTCTGTATAAGCAAACATCATTTTAAGACAAGGTCTGAGTCAAGGTTTTTAGGAAGGTATAGACTGAAACTGACTAATAATTAAATATTACATCAAAAATATTACAAACGTGTTGATCAAACATATAACATAATACGATTCTATATTAAACTATAAATATATACAATACTTTAAATTATTCTATTGTCCTAATACTGTATGCAGGTGCTTTTTAGTGGAAGTCGTTTAAGAATGTTCACAGTTTTTCCTCATTTGCCTCAGCTTGTACCTGGCCTTGAGGTGTTACTGTAAGAAAAATGGAAGTGCGCGGGCGGGTTGAATGAACGGATGAACATTGTAGAAAGAGAGGTGTGGTTGAAAAGCCTGGACGGTGGAAGGAGACTGGATGGATCAGTAAGAACTGGCATGGAGAGAAAGATATACATGAAAAGGAATTGCTGTTTATATCAGCAGAAGTGAGGATAAAAGATTTCCAAAGTAGTAGAAGATATGGTGCCAGTGTCATCTGTAGGTTTTGGTCTGTCTTATCTAATACCGGGGCCCTCTGAAGGGGAGGCAAGGGGTTGATTTGTGGTTTGGTTTGTTTGTTGTTTGTTTGTTAACACTTTAGCAGCAAAACTATTGGTTGAATTCATACTAAATTGGGTTTATAGATTGTCAGTGACCCAGAATAAATGTGGGAAAGTAGGTCAAGTTCACATTTTAATGATTTTTTTTTTTCTCCCATTTACTTATAATGGGCAAAATTTCAAATGTCTATAAAAAACATCAATTTTGTTTCAATTTACTTCAAACGTGTCTTGTACAGTATATAGAGGCAATTGATACGATGACATCAGCTGGGATCGATGCCAAAATACGTGTGAGGGGGCGGGGTTTGTTGTGCCTGGCACCACTTGTTTGTTTTTCACATGTTTGTCAATTGTTTCAACATCCTCTGTCCACACCTCATCATCCAACGCAGCTCTCTTAAACACATATTAGACATGTAATATGCTTAATGTATTTATATTGCCATGAAAATATCCATATGTGTGTGACTTTCAATACCATGATGTGAAAACCTATTTCTCACTGACCTGTAGGAGTGTAATAAATCATAAGTAGGTAACGCTGTAGAGTGACCCATCACTGCTGCTGTTGAAGCACCTGTTTGCACTAAAATTATTCGTTCTGAATATATAGAAAGATGGGCAGGACAGGTCAAGAGGAGCCGTGTAATTTTTCTAAAAGAACAGTGAAATTACTACTAGATTTATTCTATTATTCTGATGTAATGCAATGCCAAGAAAAAAAAAAGAGATTTAGAGTCAAAATAGAGGTAGTGTAAGTGAACGCCAATAAACCATAGGCACTATGGTGGAGTGAGTGTGGAAGAGAAAGACAGTGAGAATTAATGAGAGGAACGCAGATAATGTTATTAAGGTTTTCTGTTAGTCATGCGTGTTACAGTATTCTCACAGTCGTGGACGTCTTGTCAGGTCTCTGGTTCTTGATAACTGTGTCCACTTTTCCCACAGGGTCGATTCTAAAGGGCTTTTATTCTGCTCTTACACCATATTCTTATCTGGGGAGTACAGACATTCACATTCACATCCATAAACACATACACAAACACAAAAAAAATACTGACATTGTACTGACTATGTACGTATATGTGTGTATATATACTATACACACATTTTCACATGCACATGTTCACTGCTACACACAACTATAACCCATAAAGACCCACTGCTACTATTGTGGCAGTTGCCAAATGAATTTTTCTCTCAATTTAACCTTTCTTCAGTTATTTATTACCATTTATTGTAATATTATCTTCTATATTTTGCATTTCTTCAGTGAAAATCAGGTATTTTCCTACATTTAATTTGCTGATCGTGTAGATGTTTCAGAAGCTCAGATTAAAGTTGAGGGTTATTAAATCAAAAACAAAGAAAACTGAAGAAAACAGTGACTTTTTAAGCAAATATATCATTAACTGAACATAAACCCAGTGTGTCCATACATTGTCATTCATTCCAATTCCATGGGTTTTACTGGTGAAATCAATGTTGTAGAAGATGGCAGTGTGTCCATGGTAACTACAAAGTCTCTCAACATCCAAATGGGTCATATCTGATGACCATGAAAAGATGAAAAAACTGCATTTTACACCAATTATTTACATGTATTGATAGGATTAATGGATCAAACAGACGTTGAACATTGTACATCATTAGATGAGTTTTGGTCCATCGGTTTATGTTTGGGTCTTTATGGGTTAAATGTGTGGGACCCACAGGAGACGAAAACACAACTGAACCATCGGAAAAGATAAAATACTTTGCAATTTTAAAAAAAATCTCCATAGCAACAACACAGGAACTACTCCTTTTAAGGATGCAAAGCTGTCACTCATGTTGATTTTTTTCACAGAAGGACACATATGGGGTATGAACCTGTGTGGGTAAATAATATTACTTTCATATAATTGAATTAGCCTATAGGTTTTGTTCTTATAAGGGACAGAAGAATCTACTGGTAAGCATGTGCTAAAACTGTTCACACACAAAAGTACACTATATTGCCAAAAGTATTTGCTCACCTGCCTTGACTCGCATATGAATTTTCAGTGACATCCCATTCCTAGTCTATGGGGTTCAATATGACGTGGGTCCCACCCTTTGCAGCTATAACAGACTTCAAACTCTTCTGGGAAGGCTGTCCACAAGGTTTAGGAGTGTGTTCATGGGAATTTTGGACCATTCTTCCAGAAGCGCATTTGTGAGGTCACACACTGATGATTGGACAGAAGGCCGGCTCTCAGCCTCCGCTCTAATTCATCCTAAAGGTGTTCTATGGGGTTGAGGTCAGGACTCTGTGCAGGCCAGTCCAGTTCATCCACACAGACTCTGTCATCCATGTCTTTATGGACCTTGCTTTGTGCACTGGTGGCACAGTCATGTTGGAAGAGGAAGGGGCCAGCTCCAAACTGTTCCCACAAAGTTGGGAGCATGGAATTGTCCAAAATGTCTTGGTATGCTGAAGCATTGCCCAGTTCCTTTCACTGAACTAAGGGGCCAAGGCCCAGCTCCTGAAAAACAACCCCACACCATACTCCCCCCTCCACCAAACTTTACAAACTTGGCACAATGCGGTCCGACAAAGTATTGTTCTCCTGGTGACCACCAAACCCAGACCCGTCCATCAGATTGGCCAGATGGAGAAGCACAATTCGTCGCTCCAGAGAAGCCCCTCCACTGCTCTAGAGTCCAGTGGCGGCGTGCTTTACACCCACTGCATCCGGCGCTTTGCATTGCACTTGGTGATGTATGGCTGGATGCAGCTGCTCAGCCATGGAAACCCATTCCATGAAGCTCTCTGCATACTGTTCTGGAGCTAATCTGAAGGCCACATGAAGTTTGGAGGTCTGCAGCGATCGACTCTGCAGAAGTTGGCGACCTCTTCGCACTATGTGCCTCAGCATCCGCTGACCCCGCTCCATCAGTTTACGTGGCCTACCACTTCATGGCTGAGTTGCTGTCGTTCCCAAACACTTCCACTTTCTTATAACACAGCTGACAGTTGACTGTGGAATATTTAGGAGCGAGGAAATTTCCATGACTGGATTTGTTGCACAGGTGGCATCCTATCACAGTTCCACGCTGGAATTCACTGAGCTCTGAGAGCGACTCATTCTTTCACAAATGTTTGTAAAAGCAGTCTGCATGCATAGGTGCTTGATTTATGACACCTGTGACCATGGAAGTGACTGGAACACCTGATTCTGATTATTTGGATGGGTGAGCCAATACTTTGTGGCAAAATAGTGTATATTGCACAAAAAATGATTAGAACACAAAAAGCAATAATTACCATTTCATACCAATGCTGGAATGAAAGTTTTGTTTCAGAAGTATTGCCTGTTTTTGAGGCTGTGATGAATAACTACACACTGAATCTCAAGCTGCAGGAGCTGGAATCACAGGGAGAAAAAGTTAGAATTCTGCAGCTCTTCCCTCTAGGTCCAAATCAAATGACTGAATGTAAGTATAGGTGACCTGACGTAATTTCCTGCTATTATGGAAAAAAGAGTAGAGCAGTAGAGTCATGTCCAAGTCACATCTGACAGAATCTGAAAATACACAAATACACACAGAAGCCTCACATCCTCTCAGACCACTTGAATGATGATATACTCAAAGGAAATTATGGATTTTTTCCCCAGTGATTCTAAAAAAAACCCCAAACGAACAAAAAACACATTGTGGCTTTAAGTGTTTTTATCCCATATTCTCACTCTGTTATATTTGGGTAAACTCAAAAAGGTAGTAAATCAGTTACTTCTAGTGGTATAATTCACCAAATTTGTTGTTCAATTTTTTTTATTCTAATGTCAAAGTCATGAATGCAATAAACAAACGTGTGAATTATGACTCCCTGAGAAGTAAAATAAAAAAAAACAAAAACTGAAATTCAACAGACTCACAGCTGTTACTCTGATCATCAATATGAAGTAGGTGAACTAATTAACAGGGGGAATATACACTGATATGAAATATGGGAAAAATCAACTCTGAATACTTTTAGCTAAACTGTTTTAAAGTTCTAACCTCAGCTGTACCGAGAATAATTTCACAGTTATGAATTAATTCTGTGCTTCCAGAGCTATGATAATAATAGTATGAACTACAAAGGTCAAAAAACCAATTGCATCCAGTGACTGAAGAGCATAAATTAATGTATTGTATGAGCTTGATGAGCACTTTAACTACGTGCATATATCATCTAATTGGGATAGTTGAGTACTTTTATACGTGGAGTAGAGTATTTCACAAGAACATTATTACACACTTGACCCTGGGTTGTTACAGAGAGGGGAAAGAGTGTCAGTGAGTTAGTGACTATGAAACAGAATGTGTTTAAGCAAGTGGTACCAGGCACAACAAACTCCGCCCCTCGCACGTATAGTAGCTTATTTTGGCATGGATCCACTTGATGTCATCATGTCTATGCGTGTGCAGATGTCAGCGTATCAATTGCCTCTATATATACAGTATATATATTTAGTGCCATTAAAACCAACAGTCCAAACGTGGTATAATTTCCAGAAAATGATTTGCTCAGATGCCTGTTTTGTGCATGTTGCTCACCCGATGAATAACACAGTTAAAAGCTGTATTTTTTTCATTCCTGACGCACGGGACGTTGGCGTTTTGGACTGATCTCTTAATGTCAGACATTGAGTCGAATCTCTTGTACATAGTCAGGCTTGACTGGTAACTTAAGGTGAGGTCAATAGCCGATATAAAAGCAGCAAAGAAAACGCCAAAATTTACGATACAACAGAGAATGTGCAATTGGCATGTTACGTGGTGAAGTCGCTCGCCATCTGCACTGTCATCGCAGTACAATCAGTCATCTGAGTACCTGTATTCAATGACTGAATAAACGTGTTAAGTTGATCACAATTTGTCCACAATTCATTCTGTAATGACCAGCTCTTCCCTCTCTAATATGAAGTTAACCCCAGACTAATTAATTTAATATATCTCCAAATACACATATTATTCTGACCTATGCATTTTTTGATGACACTAAGTACATGTGCCAAGTTTGAAGTAAATTGAAACAAAATTTATGTTTTATAGACATGAGAGATTTTGTCTATTATAACTAAATGGGGAAAAAAAAGATTTAAAAAAGTCATTAAATATTTGAACTTTGACCTACTTTTGCCAAATGTAACCATATCTATTCTGGGTTACTGGCAATCTATAACCTAATTTGGCATGAATTCAACCAATAGTTTTGCTGCTACAGGCATGTGAACTTTTGTCCATTATAAGTAAATGGGGTGGGGATTTGATTCAGATTCAGATTCAGAAAACTTTATTTGTCCTATACGGGCAATTCATTTGCAGCTTACCACAGACATCAGCCCACATCCAAAGTGCAATATGACAAACATAAATAAATAAATACTGATTTTAATACTGACCTTAAGTCTTCTATTAGTTTATAAGACACCTATGATAGCTCTTCAGTTTTCACTCTCTTTCTAACCACAGGCCTAGATATGAATGTTTCCTCTCAGTCAGTTTCTCAATTCTGCATGTTTCTAAGCTACTTGTCTCTAACGATACCACAACATACAGCATAACCCAACTCCCTAAAACCTCCCAGGACAACTCCAAGGTCTTGCATCCTGTCTGTTTGTATCTTATTTTCTTTCTTCTGCTTAGCGACAGCATCATACATCATATTAACCAATCACATTTAAGCTTAGCGCAGGCTACTATAAGTTAGACTGACTTCCTGAACAGGTCAGAACTGACTTCTGAGAGAGGGCGAAGCTTCGTTTGTCACTTTCTCACTTGTGCACAATAAAGGAAGGCCTGACTGACAACCAATCCATTCTCCACGAATTTCTTTGTTGTTTACGCCTCCACGACACTAATAAATAAAAAACTGAAACTTTGACCTACTTTTCCCAGAATGTAATGAGATCTATTCTGGGTCACTGGCAGTCTATAAATCTAATTTGGTATGAATTCAACCAATAGTTTTGCTGCTACAGATATTTGAATTATCACACATTATAAGTAAATGGGGTGGGGATTTGATTCAGATTCAGAAAACTTTATTTGTCCTATACAGACAATTCATTTGCAGCTTACCACAGACATCAGCCCATATCCAAAGTGCAATGTGACAAACATAAATAGATAAATAAGTGCACAAATCCAAGATTATTGAAAGCAACTACGAATAATGCATTTAAATAGTCAACAATAAATAATCAATAAATACCAATGTAGACTAAAAGACCCTATTGGTTCTGCTAACATAAAAAAAGACATTTGAATTTTCACCCATTATAAGTAAATGGGAAAAAAAAAAAAAAAGATGTGAGAAGTTCATTAAAAATGGGAACTTTGATCTACTTTTCCCAAGATGTAATTAGATCTATTCTGGGTCACTGACAATCTATAAACCCAGTTTGGTATATATTCAACCAAAAGGTTTGCTGCTGGAGTGTTAACAAACAAACAAACTGAACCAAAACCGATCCCCTTTTTCTCCCCTTTGGGGGGCGGGGTAATATACAACACAGTATATAGTGGAAAAAACCATGACCAAAGTTCAGGCTTTTTTGACTTTGACAGGTGCATTTACTGAGGTTTAGACACGTGAGTGAATTTAGATGATTGTGCAAGTTTATATAAATCCGTTGTTGACTGCAAAGTGTCGTATAGCTGGGTTGACATTATGTCTGTATAGAGTTTTCAATACAGTATAGAACTGTGTGTGTGTAATTTGTTGCTTTCATGCTGATTTCTGCTGCTCTCCTCACAGCAGTGGACTAAACCCACCAGCACAGAGCTGTCATTTGGAGTTTCACAAATGTATGCGATGCACACAACCTCCACACGTCCACACAAAATATGCGAAACATGTGCAAACACTCAAGTTAATACACACACTGAGTTTTTCACACTGGACAAGCGAGCGCGTGGAATGCACACATTTTGCTAAATCACTGGAGATTTCAGTGCAATTCTGTTTGCTGCTCAGCACACATGGTGGCAGCTGTAACAGCAGAAGTACCACTTGGCTAAGGGACTGCCAACCCTGCATTTCTATGCTTACATATTTATTTATCACATGCATTTATTATTAAAATCACATTTTACAACTTAAAAAATTTTGATCTAGCATGTCTACTTAAATTTTGCACCAGTGTCAACAGCGATGGCCTCAGCTTAAATCTGTATAGTGGTTAGAATCGTTTCCTTAGTGACATACACAGACAGAAATCAACAGCCTCTCACTATCAATTCATTTTATAACAGATTCTTAATTACACAATTTTGTATGGCCTCGTGGGTGAGGACACCCACACCATCTGCTAGCCAAACACGCCAATATTTCATCTTCTTATCTACATTTACAAATACGATCGAGAAAAAAAAAAAAAAAAACATGAAATATACTACATATGAATAATCATGCTATACATTTAGAGTGATCACACGCATTAGCCATAAGCCTTTCATACTTTATATACGTGTTTTGCCTGTATGCAATTACACAACAGAGTACTGAAGGTAAAGAACCACATTGTGAAGGGTAACTCTGAAGTGTTTATGAGAAAAATGCACTAATCAGAGACAAAAGCTTTCCCTGAAGATTCTGCAGATTATCATAACTGTTTGTCTCCTTATACGTGGAGATCAACATGAACAAGTGGTGCCAGGAACAACAATCCCCACCCCTCATATGTATTTTGCCCATATAAGTAAAGGGGAAGATTTTAAACCTGGAACATGCTGCACACTTGTAATACCCCCAAGCCAAATATAGTGTAATCAAATCTTTAGAGTAGATGGGTCTTTGTGTAAATCTTATTACAGACATATTATATTTGAAAGAGTACTCAGATATCATAACTGCACAAGGGCCGTTTGACCTTGAAAAAGTAGGTCAGCTCACCTATTTTCAGTATTTTTCTTGCTCCATGCCAAGATGCATCCACAGTATCAATTTGGTGCAGATATTTCAATGCATTCTTCAGATAATGTGATTATGTCATTGAATGGACAAACAGAGGACAGACAGATGGCAAAACGATTATAATACCTCTACGGCCAGAAGTCGCCAAGGAGTAAATTAATAAAAAAATTGGAACTTTGACCTACTTTTCCCAAAGTGTAAGGACATCTATTCGTGTCACTGGACATCTATAAACCCAGTGTGGTATGAAATGAACCAATATTTTGCTGCTAAAGTGTTAACAAACAACAACTGAACCAACAACATACCCCTTGCCTCCCCTTCAGGGGGGGCTGGGCAAGTAAACTTTATAAACTACAGACTGCCATGAGCTGCTCTACTTTGGACAATATTTAGTTTCCTTTTTACATGTACACTGTTGCCCATAAAGTTGAAATAGAATATTTTTTACTTCTCATGAAATGATTGTGACAATGTGATTTATTCTTGATAAAGTGTAACATGGACTCAGTATGTAGGCTGATCATTACACCTAGTCCAGTCGTTCCCAACCTTTTTTGGCTCATGACCCCATTTTAACATCACAATTTTCTGGTGACCTCAGACATTCAAGACGGAGAACATTTTTTTGCTCAAATTAATTGTTTTTGATCATGTAAGGGTTACTATGTGTACTATGTGGCAAATAACGTTAATGTTAGATGACATTTAGTCTATATAATGTATATTATTATGGACGGAGGCAGTAAAGCCAGGTGTAGATTACTGCACAAAGTGAGAATTTTATTTTCCTTGGTCAGTCAGTCCAGCTTGGATTTACAAGGCTGACAATTAATACTGAACAAACAATAACCTCAAACTATGAATTATGAAAGAGCTGCAGCATCTGAACTGACCACAATGAACATTTGAAAGATAAACAGTACCACAGTGCTTCAGTTTCAGACTCACAGTTTGCATGTCTGTTATGGATTAGTACTGTCTCGTGTCAACTCACCATATATTTTTTATTTGTATGTTTGTTTTTTGTTTGTTTGTTTGTTTGGTTTTTTTTTAACAATTACTAGAAATTTCGGGCGACCCCACGTGGGGTCCGGACCCCAAGCTTGAAAAACACTGACCTAGTCAAAGGTGATTACTGATGTATATAAAAAGAGGAATGTGTCTGCAAACAAAATTATTCCAACTTTTAGGGGGAAACAGTGTCAGGTGTATGAACAGTAAGGCTTCAAATACCATATAGCGCCCTGATTATTTCTTTTACTCTGATTAAAATACAATAACAGTTTCAGAAAAACACAGATATCTCTATATGGTTTAATATTAGAACAGGTATGTGAGCACTGTGTGTCGATGAAAAAGGATGGTAATTCATTCTACCGTTTTGCAGTGGGGTTGTCTATTTAATTCTCTTTCTTTCCAGTTTTTAATCACCTTGATCACACTGACACGATATTAATGCTTGCCCAAATGAACAAGCAGTTGTTTTCTTTCTTCTCTTTTCAACTCACGTTCCAAAACTTTTCAATACTCATCTTCATATATTTTTACTATCAATTTACTTTTTATTAGTACCTTTATCACCTGTTCCCTCTAGATTTTAATCCCATTTGCAAATTCCTCCTCCATCTCCAGACTATTACATCTAACTCCACTTCTTTTACAGGCGAACCCTTTATCATGAGCCTGAGACAATCTAATTCTTACCTTTTATTTTCTATAGCTATAGGATTGAGTGCAGTAGTTCGGCCTGATAATGTTCTTTAAGGCCCCAAGCATTCAGCTGATGAAGCAGTGGCTCCAATAATTGCTTCAGTTATAAGATAGATATGGGCGGGGTGTGGTCCTTGAATTACAGCAATCTATTCACTTTTTGTGCATAATCTAAATGAACTAAAATCTGGAAAAAAAAAGAGGACAATGGCTGAGGTGAGTAGCAGTGCAGCAAGTAATGCACATGACTGCAGCTATGAATCCATAAAAAATACACTGTCATAGGGGATAGCTTTTTGTACACTATTGGCCCCTCGTATGATTCTCTTTAAGTGGAAGGATCCTCGGCCACCACTTTTGTGCAATGGGTTTATGGATTTACTTTTCTTTTTAAAGTCGGAAAAGATTAAGTTTTCTGTACGTGGACAAATTAATTGTTTTTAGCAACAAGAGTGTCCCTGCTGTCTCCTATGTCCTTTTTGACAGAGAAATTTGTTGTTAGTATACATTATATTAACTCTTAATCAGCCCTGAGCATTATAAAGAGGAGTTGATAATATTATTATGTTCTTGTTGTTTTTTGGTTTGTTGATTTTTTTTTTTTCTTTTTTGTGTTTAAGAGGTTTGTAGGTTTGTTGTATAATTTTTTTATTTCATTTATTATTTGTTTGTATCGTGTCTGTGTGGTTCCTTATGTTAAAATACATAAATACATACATACATACATAAATAAAACACTGTCATTTACATTAATCCAACGGTTCTCAATCTTTTTCTGTCCAGACCCCCCTTTGGAGGACGAAAAATCTCCAGGCCCCCCTCAATCCCAACAACATTATAACATGGTGCAACTAGGCCTGCTCGATTATAGAAAAAAAAAAAATCACGATTATTTTAGCAATAATTGAAATCACGATTATTAAAAATGATTATTTGTTAACCTTAAAGTTGTTTATTTTTTTTCTTGCAAAGCAATTTAAAATATACTCTTTAAACATAAATAAAGCTTTTAACCACTAAAACAAAGTATGTTCACTTTTGTACGAAACAAAAAAATCTTTGAATGCAAATAAGTGTACTGTAAATTCAAGTATGTTTCCTTTGTAAATAAATAGTGCACTGTAATTAAACTGCTATAGACTTGCCATAGAACTGTACCAATTAAAAAAAAAAAAAAAAAGCTCACGTAAAGTGCAAATTATAAATTCAAGTATGTTCAATGTAGTATGAAACATAGTAAATTCAGTGGCGTGCTGTGAGGTTTCAGTTAAGGCCTTCTGTATACATCAGCCATCTAGAATACGTACATTAGGGTTATACGGGTTAGGGTTAGGTTAATACGGGAGTTGCAGCGTAAAGAGATTCGGAAACTGAAGATTGCATTGCGGACGAAGTTGTTTTTATGTGTTTTAGTTTTTCATAAGATTATGATAAAGGTGGCGGTGGTTAAACTTTAGATGGTTAAAAAGGTTTGTTGTGTTAGTGGTCGGTGCGGACACAACTACGAAACACTTTTTGCACGTGATGTGTTTTTGTTCTTCGTCTTCTTTATCAAACCCAAAGTGATTCCATACAATTGAATTTGACTTGCCTTTTTTGTTTACCAAGCACTTCTGCTGCGATTCTCCTGCCGTTTTTCCAGACCGCTAGGTACAACTTTCCTCTTGGGGTGGACCTGCCAGCTAGCTGGCAGCTGTAGCTTAGAGAGGGGCGGGGCAGAACAGCTCATGGTAGCTTGCATGCGTGTGAATTAAAACAACTCAAAATTAATAATCGTTTTTTCTCGATTACATAATTTTTGTAATCGTTGCATGTAATAATCGAAATCGCAATTGAATTTCGATTAATTGCACAGCCCTAGGTGCAATTATAACTTATTGAAAGAAACATCAATACTGCAACGATACTTTTTGCTTTTCCTTCAATTATTTGTTGCGCAAATTAAAAGTAACTTAGATTTTTGTGTGAACAATATAAATAAACTCAACCAGACTGCTCCCTGAGACAATATTTTTCCAAATAAAAATAGGAAATGCGCAATTATCTTACAACTATGACAGTAAAGTTCCTTTTTTTAGAACAACAAACAAATTTTGGTAACAAAGACAAACATTTTAACAGTATCAGTGGCTGCAATGAGCCTGTTTCCATTTGCACATCTCAGAGCTTTAAAGTGCAAACTGTACAAAAACACAAACATTGCACGATTTTCTTTTCCAGTCAAATCCTTGTCCATTCTCCAACCAGACACATCACCATGGCAGTAGATTTATTTGTTGTACGTCCCTAAAATTAGTCCTAGGTTCTCCAACACTAAAACATTAGTTCCCCTGCTACATGTTGTAACCTGGAAAAAAGAAAAAAAAAAAAAAAACACCCAGGAGTGATCCCATGACCCCCAGCAAGCCTTCGCGCCCCCCCTAGGGGGCCCGCCCCACAGTTTGAGAAACACTGCATTAATCAAAACCACACCAGGGGACAGGGTAGGTTTCAGGTGAGGATCACCCATATTCAGGATGATTATATAAGCATGCACTCATACTTCAGAGCTCTAAGTTTGTGTAGAGATTGAAAACATCAAACGAATCAGTATTCTTTTCACTCCAGGAGGATTTGTTTGTTTATTTATTCACCAGTGGTAGTTGTTAATTTGCATATTTAACCTTCTCTCCCTGTTTCTTTTCGGTCTGTCTTGTCACATCCAATCAGACAGTGAACAGCAAACAAGTCAGCATTTCATTTATTTAATGAGTGATGCTGGTGGCCCACTTCCATATTAATAAAATCTTATGCTAATTATTGTTTTGAGCCAGTTAATTAAAAATAAGTGTGCTAATAAGTGTTTATTTACGGCAACCAAGTCTCAACAGCAGGCTCAGAATCTGCTCACAGGTCAAAAATATTCTCTCCTCATTAGACAAAGATCTATCAAACTTTATTGTGGCTACACTAGTCAGTAAAAGGCACAATATGTAAGCTAGCTTTATGTTCTTAGCCTAAAGCTGTCACACAGTGGAATAAAAGTGCCTTGATTCTTTATGAAAGGATAAACCAACTATGCAGGATTTGCATGTTTTAAATGGTTGGTTTTGAAACTTTTAGTGTTTCAGATGCATCCCAGTACATCCCCATAAAAAGCATTTGTCAGTCCCAGTCACATTTAAAATACACTGTAGCAATTTCCTGTAGAATTTACAGTGAATATCAGGTAAAATAGTTGCCAATAAAGTGCTGTAAAATAGTTTCATAATGACTGTAAAATAATTACAGTATATTACTGGATACTTTTTTACCGGTTTTTGCTGTATTGACCCTTTGCACCACATCACAGTTATCACCTGCCTGGGGGTGCAGTTCCATGGTGGACGGCAAAAGCGACACAGCAAACAAATGAATGAATGACAGATTATGTCTACCAGCACTGAAAAATAAGCTTTGGAGTTGTCCTGCGAAGTGACTCACCTTACTGGACCGGCACAAAGAACTCTATTTGGAGAAGCTAGTGATAGCAGGGCTAGCTACCGACCCATACCTTCTGCTCCTGATGTGTTTCCGGATCTAGCAAAATCCTCCAGTTTAATGCACACGAGGTGTCCCATTCTGTTCTAAATGGAGTGTCCCCATACACAGATGCTGATCTAAAGCATACAAAAGTCGGGATGATCCCAGTTCTTAGTCTCAGGTTAGATTACCGAGTCACTGTGCTGAGCTCATGGCAGAGGAATGTATCTCATAATGGTAAAGGAAAGATACAGCTAACGTTAGCTAGCTAGCTGTGTATGTTTTAACCATGTTTCCCCCAGCATGCTATCAAAACTCCAATAGACTGTAACCAAAAGCAGCTCTAATGAACTAACATTGTGTAATAATGTTAGTGTGTGTCATAAGTAGCCTACAGTATTAGCTCTGCTGTTGAAGTGTTTGCCTTTCTACTATCTACACACAGTATATGTACAGTTCCACCACTAGACAATATGGAACAGCAGAATGCAATAACAGTAGGACATATACTGTAGTGTAGCTAGTGTAGAAAGGCAGCCACTACAACAACAGAGCTAATATTGAAGGCTACTTATAACAGCCACTGGAACAGAGTGGTTCAGAGTAGTTAACCCAGTCTAGCCATCTAGCTAGCGTTTGGTGGAGCTAATGCGCTATGGACACAAACAGAGCCTGTTCTATCTGTAATATAAGGTCCATCATATCCAGGCTCTGTCTGGAACCCAGCTGAAACCATGGGTGTCTTTGAAGAAGGATGGAACTGTTGTGTGCGACCGCTGTACGTGCAAAGCAAGGTTAAAAATGAACAAAAATGAGAACGTTCAGATCAAATTCGATATTAGCCAGTTTGCCGTCCAGTGTGCAGTCCAACACTTGTGCCGTCCGTCATGGTGCTCGTTTGTGGCGCAAACAGATATATATAAACAGATATATATAAATTATAGCAATGTATTGTTGTTTTATTTAGAAACAACCATTAATTCAATTTTAGTTTTTTTTAGTTTTCACATGCTCTAGTTCAACTGTAGCCATGCTAACATGCTAACAGCGCTAACAGAGCCTGGACTATTGTAGGGATTTCTGAATGGGGCTAATGCATGCAGGTAGCATTAGCTTAACTTAGCCAGATTTTCGTTAGCTAACATTTGTAAAAACAGCGCATTCTGAGTCCCACACCCCGTATATTCTGTATGAAACACGACTCAGATGAATAAAATAATGTGAAATACAGTCACTCACACAAATAAAAAAATATTATTCTTACTAAAATGCTGGTTTTGACATGTCTATATTACACACCGAGTTAAAATAAACATCTACATGGTTAAATTATATTGGATGAAGATACTACATGAATCACATTTAAATTTTGTGGGTTAATATTGTCTTACTTACACTTATTGAGTGGATGGATGTGGGGTTCACTCCCCTGTCTGCCTTCATGTCCTCTTTCACGCTTTCTAATATTAACAGTGTATAACTGTAATTTGTATTGTTTACAGTCAGGACCAAGTGAAAACGCAACCATCCTCTAATTTCACAATGTGATACTGTGAACAAATGCTTCAAGTTACCATAAATATTTTTTACCCACAATGCATTGAAATTTACAGTTACATCTTGTAAATTGTTAGAACAAGAAGCTACTGTAATTTTTTACTACAGATATTACAGAAATGTGTTACAGTGCACAATATCTCAGAAAGTGGATGGAATGAAATGATCTTGTTGCTGTCCTTAGGTCTGTCAGTTCAGATGAGTGCAGTGGTTCATGAATGCCTTGAACAGATTTCCTCCAATTTGGCAGAAAGATTAAGTTTTACCCGAGAATAAAGTGACTTTGGTGGCCAAAGGTCAAGGTTGTGGTGACTTCACAAAACACTTTTGTCCGTACCTGGAAAATGAAAGACCTGAGAGAACAGAGTGTGGTGCAGGGATGGTTGATGCATCATGTAGTCCTTGGTCATCTTAATACATATCTTTATTAAGATTTTCACACATTACATATATTTTCTAACATGAAATGATAGTATTGTGTGGGTCTCCCTTGAACATAAATCCCCAGAACCCCATCCCTACCCCCCAAGACCACCTCTGAATTTTGAAACAGCTGTGAAAGTAAATAACATAAAATAATAATTGACAGACAATATAAGTAATATTGACTTGAATACTTCTCAACATCCAAAAAAAGGGATATGGTCTCACTTTATATGTTATGATGATGAGATATCAGGTCTTGATTCTAAAAACTTTAGAAATGAATTCCATATCTTGTGGAAGATATGAGTTTTCCATTTAATTGTGTACGTGAGCCTTTCAGTAGCTAAGCAGGATGAGAGTTCAGCAATCCATGAATACAACAATGGACAATCAACACTTTTTCAATATTCAGCTATAAGACGCTTTGCATGTATTAGACATAGGTTCACCAGCTTACTTTCATGAGTTCTAAGGGCTAAAGTTTCTGGAATAAGACCTAGAATACAGATCTAAGGACACGTTGGGATTCCTTTGTCTATCATATTGGAAATTGTGCTAATTATCCTTCTCCAAATTCTTGCATATGTCCACATTTCCAAATACAGTGATACAAGGTGCCTCTCTCTGTTCCACATTTTAGTCCTTAGTCCTTAGATGTTTCCGTCTTTCCTTGCTCCCCTTTTGGTCTGTTTTTCCTTTTGGTGCTAGCATTTCTTAACATTAATGCTGGAAAGTGCACACATCATTGTCTCTTCTTACTTCATCGATGTCAAAGAATATTTTTATTAATATTGGCTGAACTGTTGTGGTGACAATTTTCCTCCTCTTTTTAATTATGAGTTGGAATGAATTGAAACATAACATTTAGTTTTTTTTTTCTCTCCGACAAGGATGGTTAGTCACTTATTGATACATTTCCATGAATCACTCTGCAGACAGACCGGGAAGCATTTGTATTGAAATAGTACACAGTAGGCATGAATGTGATATACTGAGGTCAGTGTAAATGTAATTATGTTAATCAACATTGTTACTCTTAATTGCAGCATGAAGGCCAAAGAACACAGAATTACCCGTATGTTATTATGTGATTATGGGAATTAACACAGAATTCTGGTCAAGCTCAGATTGTTTGGCTCAGCTCTTCCCAGTGGAATATACCTGCAACATTCATTCATTCATGTGTGTGTGTTTTTTGTTTTGTTTTGTTATTTTTTCTTGGTCATATGCTTTTGTGTGTGGTAGTTGAACTTTACTGTGTTATTTTGTTTGCATAAAGAGAAGGCCAGAATGGTGTAGTTGTATCTGGATGGGACATATTATTACACCCCCCACCCCACCCCGAAGGGGAGCAAGGGGTATTGTTTTTGGTTTGGTTTATTTATTTGTTTGTTTCTGTTTGGTTGTTCACACTTCAACAGCAAAACTATTGGTTGAATTCATACCATATTGGGTTTATAGATTGTCAGTGACCCAGAATAGATCTGATTACATTTTGGAAAAAGTCGGTCAAAGTTACAATTTTTTATGAATTTTAAAATATTTTTCTTTTCCCATCTATATTATAAAAGCCAAGTGGCATCTGTGTGTGTGTGTGTGTGTGTGTGTGTGTCTGCTTTATAACTGATACACTGGACAGATCTAGCCTCTGCCTTTTGCAGGACTTATGTATTATGGGTCAAGGATCAGACAGGCCAAAACAGCTTACTGATTGGACCAATACTTTTGGAGTTAGTAGTTGTTTTTTAAAAAAAATTACAAAGGGTTTACAGGCGGCCTCCGGAGGAGTCCATTCACAGCCGCAATTGGGCGAGGGGGGCTGGATCCAGATCAACAGAACTGTCGGGACACGATGGGAGAACCAGGTCCGGCTGTAATTACACACTAACAAGGTCGGTCTGGTTCTTACTGTGGCCCACTCCACCGGTCCCTGGTTAGACTTGGCCCATTAAAGGTGGCCTCCGGAACCAACCCCTCCCCCTTGCCATAACACGGTGACAGACCGTTCTGCACAGACGCCAATCAGACAGACTGGAGTTCGGCAGATCGCTGACTGGAGTTATCTGCAGATGACAGTGACTGGCAATAAACCGTCATGTTCAGTCCGGTGTGAAACTCTATGGTCCATGTCGATATCAATACAAAACAAAATGAGGCCCATTCAATTTCTTGCTAATCTGTGTGTTACACCATAAGCTTAGTCAAGTCATCAAGTCATGTGAATGTGATGAAGTCATACAGTAATGATGTAAAGCCCTTTCAAAGACAGTTATAAGGTAACTATGAATACATTCTTACTTCTGATTTCAATATAAAACTAAATGAGGACCATTATATTTCTTCCTAATCTGTGTATTACAGCAGTAAATTTAGCTCAGCTCCCCATTTTATCAACTCTACTGCTTCTGGAACCTGTGGATTCCCAGGAGTCAATGCACTAGTTTACTTATAATGGGTAACATTTCACATGTCTACAAAAACATCAATTTTGTTTCAATTTACTTCAAACTTGCCACAATATAAAGGCAATTGATATGCTGACATCAGCACATGCATAGACATGATGACATCAGCTGGATCGATGCCAAATAAGATACAATACATGTGAGGGGGCGGGGTTTGTTGTGCCTGACACCACTTCTTTCCATGAAACTACTGAGTGGCTCTTGTGTTTTTAGGTGCTCCACATACAGTCAGTGTTCAGTGGATTTAATAAAAAACATGTTTTCATATGTGTTTATGTGTATATAAATTAGTGGTGCAGCTAACAGTGGTATTAATGGCTATACTGAGCCTCCACAAAACCAAAGGCCACACAGGGAGAAATAAAAGCCCTCAGAGAACAATCATTATGTATCCAGCGATGAAAACACCAGTGTGTGCCAATCCTCAGTTCACTTCTCTGCATTATTCATTCGCTGACAGCAAAACAAATATTAACATATCAAATATTAACATAAATTCCCACGAGACATTTACACCACTCGAGAACTAAAAAGGGCAATTTAACGCCACATTTGAAACTCAGTTAAAGAAATGTATTCATGTCAGAACAGGAAAGGTGCAAGCAGTTTCACTGGAAAAAAAAGCAGAGATGATTTAACATGACACTGGTTACAGAGGTTAATTTAACTTGAACGTGTTTCATTTCAACAACTTCCATGGGATTTCCCAGTCATCTGCAGACTACGTGGTTGAAAAAAGTTCAAGGGCCCTAAACATTGCAGGGTTTCCAGTTCTATCAGTCAAAAGAGACTATAGCTGTTTCATCTGTTCTGTGTAATTTCTATTGTGGCAGTGGGCAGCTGAATGAGGCGCAGGTCAGGAGTCTTGACTGATTCTGATACAGTTTCTAATTAAGCAAGACACATGCAATGCAAGCTGTTCTGTATCACAAAAAAAGGGGGGTATGGTAGCTACAAGGTTATTATGGCAGCCAGTGTTTTGTTTCCTGATTATCATCAGGAGAACAGATAGAACAAAAAGGGAGAAATGGTTCATTTACTCTATTACATGAAAAACTAATAGATAATTTCTGCACCAAAGAGAAATTAATCTGCACTTCTTTCCACGTTTTTCTTTTTTTTATGCAACGTGACATTTGTGACATACATGTCCACTTGGAAAGACGGAAATATTCCAAAGTTTGCAATGAACAACATCTGATTTTTCATGTAATAGTCTGACTGAGATTATCCCAAAATGCAGCTCAATTACCTGTGGGTATAAGATGCATGTTACATTAACCCTTAAGAACCCGGTGTTAAGTTTGTGTCAGTTCCCAATGAATTTTTCTTTGTATTTAACCTTCCTTAAGCAATTAGCATCATTTATTGTAATATTATCTTTGTATTTTGTGTTTTGTTCAGTGAAAATCAGGTATTTTCCTACATTTAATTTACTGATCATGTAGATCTTTATAAAAGTTGAGAAACTGAGGAAAATAGAGACTTTGTAAACAAATCTATCATTAACTGACCATAAACCCGTGTGTCCATCACTGTCAGTGATCCAACTCCATGGGTTTTACTGTTGAATCAGTGTTGTAGAAGATGACAGTGTAGCAGCAACAAAAAAGCCAAAACCTTCTTTACCACTTCTTGCAGGACGTGAAGTTTTCGTGACCCGTGCGTTCCCAAGTATAATCCCAAACCAGGAAGACAAAAATAAAAGGCAGACGGATTATAAACCGATTTGTCTCTTTATTCCAGTAAAGAAGGAAAATTAAAAAAGGTTACAAAAAACTAAGTTGACAGTTAAACATTCTTTGCCTCTATATCCAAATTAAGTTTCAATATTAACTAACAGCAACTACTAGGATGACGACGATGGTCAGAAATACTGTTGCTCCCTGTCCCTGCTTAACTGAAAGTCTCTCTCTTCAGAACATGTGCTTTGCAGTTGTCCTCACATCACTTTACTACACTTAGCTGCACTTTACAGTAGAGGGTCAGCTTGTGGAAGCAGGATAGAACTAATAGAACACAGATTGTCTGATTGTTTACAAATACTACTATTGAACACGCAGCAACAGTAAATCACAAAATAGGACCAATGGCCCTGTAGCTAACCGGCCAAATTAAAGCTTTGGGAAATGTATCCAGATGCCATTTATTATCACCCAGTTATGTGTATTTATTATATTACAGAAATAGCCCATGTTTTGGTCATATTCCAATCAGATCTGTAAAAATTCAAATTCCAACTTGATATCATTGATACTTACTGATTCAATCAACTTCCTATCTCTTATAATGGGAACATTTTTCAAAGCCACACCAAATCCAGAATCAGATCTGGATTGAAATAATTTCAATATCTTGTGTTGACATCATCATAAAGAAGCTGTATACCAAGTTTGAAGTCAATCAGAACTGTAGTTTGGGAGAAGAAGACGATTGAAATTTTTTTCCCCCATAAGAGCCCATGTTAAATTTTGCGCAAGTTCCCGAATCCAGAAGAAGATCCTGATCAGCATGTGGCCATTATGTTTTGGTCATCTCCCCATCAGGGCTGGACTGTAGAAATTTTACACTGGATATCATTTATATTTACTGAGTTATTGCATCAATCCACTTCCTATCTCTTATAATGGGGAAATTTTTCAAAGTCGCACCAAATCCAGAATTGGATCCGGATCCAAATAATTTCACTAACTTTTGTTGACATCATCATAAAGAAGCTGTATACCAAGTTTGAAGTCAATCGGAATAGTAGTTTCAGAGAAGACGATTGAAATTTTTGTAACAGATGACAGACGACAACAGATGACGACAGACGACGATGGCGACAATAGCTTATAGCCTGTCGGACGATAAGCTAAAAACCACAATTAATTTCGGTTAATGGATTACTGCGTCAGAAATCTTTATAATGTATACACCGAGTACTATTTTCTCTTTACCCTGACTTAAACTGCGTGCTCCTGCGAAATACATGACCATCGGTGTTTCTCCAAATACTCCAATACTCGGTAAACGGAGTCCGGCTAAATCGGGGCCGCTACCAGACGAGGGTCGCTTTATTTAAATACTTAACTCACCAGCTATGTTTCGGGTGGAAGAACCAACACAGGAGAAATGAGGAATTCACCCAAAAAGAAGGGTTGAGGTTTAAAAGTTAAAAACAAAGCCTGATTTATTGCTTCAGGCAAAATAGAAAAAAAAAAAAAAAAAAAAAGAAGTCAGCTATCAACTAGTATCTCTTCAAACACACTATCATCTAACACATGAAATCTCCTTCATTACATTTTATAGTCTTTAGTCACTTGGAAGACTTCCATATTTGGTACATAAGTTCAACATACACATATGATTGGTTGACAGTTGTTGCCGGGTAAAACACATCACAGACATACGTCAATCACTCCACGTGAGCTAATTCTAAGAAAAAACATATTTGAAAGTTCACTTGAGTTCATCACACCTTGGTTTGACATTTGCACCAACAATCAGCTTACACAGCATAGCTTGACCACAAGTACGCACTTGCGCAATTACGCTAGCATTTCTTGACCACCAAAGTCCCTTTTAAGTTCATAATCAAGATTACACGTAGCTCACCTTACCACTATCTTACCAAAGCTGCAAAACAGGCACTTTTCTTAGAATCTGACCTTTTCTCCACGTTTCAGCACACACAGGTGTTAGTTTCAACTTAAGCACACACAACACACAAACCTAAAAGGACCCTGACCTTTCACTGACTGTTCAGTACAAATAAAATAAAAATACAGATACAAAATATAAATCATAGTATAACAACTTAGATTTGCAAATAAAACACTCATCAAGCAAAACAACTTAGAATATTTCATTTCTTCTTTTCCTTTTTAGTTTATACATTTTCTCTTCGTTTTTTTATATACATTTTTTTTTTTAATAGCCTTATGATGGCCATCTGACATTTAGAGCAAGATTCAAAGTCACACATTCATCTGCTATTTAGCATAAGATACGTCTCACACTACGCTAAATTAATATAGAAAAAGATTACAAGCAAAACTGTCTGACAATCCTAATATAAAGACAAAATCTGTAGATTACTATTTAAATGAGGCACAATATGCAAACTTATACCTAAGTTTATGGCTCTAATAAATGGTGCTTCCACGTTCACTAGGAAGCCTCTGAACGTTCGAAATGGGTCATATCTGATGACCAGGAAAAGACGACAAACTGCATTTTACACCAATTATCGACATGGATGATAGGATTAGTGGATCGACAGGTAGTAAACAGCTTAGATCAGTAGATTTTTGGGTCTTTATGGGTTAATTCCAGATGTAGAGTCAATCTGTCACCTCTCCTACATACCCAAATACATACTCCGGTGTATTTTTCTCCCTTGTCCGCCTAGGTATATGTCTGTCACCTAGTCTTTCCCCGTCTCACGGTTTCCCATCTGTCTCAGTACCTTGGCCACAGGGATCAAATTCTCAGGTTTAATTGTCTCCAGCCCTTTATGCGTATCCATGTCGTAAACTGGCAGGGTGTCATTTGGATTTTAGAGATCCGCACCCTTTTAAAACATTCATTCATAGGGCAATGTTGAAGCCACTCTGACATCCCTTGGACATCCGCTGTATAGCTCCGTTAATACATTATTTAATCCCTCTGTTACGATAAGACTAACACACTGAAGACGGACATAGAGTGGCAGAGTAGCAGTAAGGAACAGAAAAGGGGATAAGAGGTGGACGCTAGAAAGTAAAGGCTTGACCTGACATGCTACCGGCTGGTATGACCCCCCCCTTTGATAGTGTAAGTGTAATGTTTGACCTAAGTCGGAGAAAGAAAGAGGGCAAAAGTGGGTGGAGGGCGATGAGTGAGAGTGGAAGACGAAGGATTAGTGTTTGACATGTGTTTGACCCCTTTCAGGGAGTAATTGGCTTCAACCTTTACTCACTCACCCAGCAAGATGAAAGTGGGAGAGAAGTGATGGCAACAGGAAGAAACAAAACAACTACAGAGCCAAAGAGAGAAGTAAAAGACAGTCAGAGATATATATTAGTACACTGGAAGCCCGGACTTTGTATTTACTAAAATGCTTTAATTATAATGTACTTAACCCTTTCATGCATGAATTATGAGAACCTTAATCAAGATTTTTTTTCCCTGAGTGTTTTTATTCCTATTTAGGCATGAAAAAAACAATGCGATTGAATTTTTTTATGAATCTATTTTTCACGGAGTTACAAAAATGTCCACTCAGCTGGACACCATGCGTTAAATTTTTGAAGCAAAGACACATATATTTAAAACCCATCATCATAAAGTGATATACTGTGTGAAAACTATGAAATAAATTTTTTTTAATGCAGCTAATCTGATGTTTTCTCACATTTTATCAACTCTAATACTAGGTTTTACTCATTTCATGGAGATAATACATAAAAAAAATAAAAAAAAACTTTTGTTTGAGAAAATTAGCTGTTGATTTACACTCAAACATGTTAGTGCAGACCAGGTTTATCAAGAACAGCAAAGTTAAAGTAATTGTCTGAATGTCAGTGTAGATCAGGGGTCACCAATCCTGGTCCTCGAGGGCCGGTATCCTGCATGTTTTAGATGTTTCTGTCTTCCAGTCCACCTGATGGTCATTATCAGTCTTCTGCAGAGCTGGTGATTGGGTCATCCTTTGAATCAGGGGTGTTGGAAGAGGGATAGATGAAAAACATGCAGGATTCCAGCCCTCGAGGACCAGGATTGGTGACCCCTGGTGTAGACGATGCATGAGTGTCTACTGTGTTGGTTGATATCCTCTTGAGATCCAGTAAAGTGAAAATCTTTAGCTTTTTTACATTAAACAGTCATCTTGATTGGAACTGCAAAATGCAAGTTTTTCAGATTCATCTTTAAAATTCTTTTCATTTATTTATTTTTCATGGAATGTCCTTTGAAATGAACAGCATTTTTTCTTTTTTTTTTTTTCTTTTTGTTTTTTTTTAATTAAAACTGTCAAACTTTAGTCCCCTACAGAGGACAAAAAATGCATTGCTGGGTCTGGGGAGGACATGGAATTAAAACAACTAAACCCATGAATATACAAGAGAACAGCTGGAGAACATCTGTCCACTATAGTGACCACTATGCATGAAAGGGTTAAATTCATTTAATTTGATTTCAATTTTATTACATTACCATAAATGTTAAGCATATTCTACTAATTCGTAAACATAGTCGAAAGTACAAAAACGATTAAGCTGAATGGATTTAAATCACTAAGTTTTAGTCATGACCACACCTTTTTATTGCATTGTGGGTATTGGGCATGTTGTTGAAAATGTCGGTTTTTTTGTGCAGGGGTTCAGCGGGGTTGTGTTGTGAGTGTTAATTTGGACTTAATGTGTATATGGCAATGTTTATTGGCCTTTTTGTGTTTGTTTTTGTATTTTTGTAGAGCTGCACCATGAATGAGAGCCATAGACTGAACAGTGGCTTTCCTGTTCATCTGTAATTGTTATTACATAATGCAAATCTTTATGCCTTGCCAAATTAAAAGTACTGTACTGGCAAATTACATTGCGCTAACTTCTTGTCTAACTTTCACCTACGCTACAATATATGAAGTTGAATAATTATACAAAGCAAGTTATATTGCCAAAGATTTGAATTTAAATCAACTTGGAATTGAGTCCAATGAACTGATGATATTAAGTCTAATGACAATAGAAAGCAATTGACATTGTAACAAATGTTTAGTTAAATTAACTTGGCATTTAGTGTGTTGTACGTAAAATAGCAATTGCATTCAAATCAAGCATTTAAATTTAATAAACTCAAGTTTTCATTACTCATTACTTCAATTTTTTAAGGCAATCGGGTTTCCTCAAATTTTTTAAGTAAACTCAACTTATCCAGTCTTACAGTGTAGGTGTAGGTTTTCCAGTAAAACCTTCCACTGAGCTTATGGCTGACTCGTGTTGTAAAAAGTGTGTCCTCCACAAAAGTTCATCTTCTCAGATTTATTGAACAAATATGAAAAATAAAAAAGTAAATACAAACAGGAATCCACTGCCTATGTTTTCTGTCCAAAATACATACAAACTTATCCACACAGTCCCGAACACGGTCAGAAAAACCGTGTGCTCCTCTGGGCTCTAATGCCGTATACCCACCAGGCACGTAGCACCCCCCAGCTCACATGAGCTTCTTAAAGCTACAGGCTCTTATATTTATCATTAGCAACTTGTCTGCACGTTGACATAAAATAACCAAAATACCATGACCATGCAAATAATATGCAAATATTAAATTACAATCATGTATTACCTTTTTAAATGCTATTAAATGATAAAATTACTAATCACTAATTAATAACAGAACTGAAATTGCTATTGTCGTGTAAAAGTACGTTCATAAGTGGGAGACATCTCAGGTCTCTTTGACGGTCTTCCCCAGTTGTACTCTGGCATGTGAATTTATGTCTGTCCTCCCATCTGTGTAGTGGAGCTTCATCCACTAACAGTAACTCAGAGATCGAGCAGAATTCGAGCCGCGTAAAGTGTTTATTCATACACAAAATAAACACTGAGTCGACATCTGCAGAAACAACTGACTTTTTCACTCTGGGAGACCATTTTTATTTGCCCAAAAATCAGTGGGTCTTAGTTATAGACCTTTCCTTTTTACCATATTTGGAACATTATTCTAGTCATGTTAGAGTCCACCTTTCTGACTGTCCATGATAGGGTAAAATTTACTGGTGTCTATCTGGATTGGACAGCATATATACATATGCAACTATTCCCTAGTATTAATTTATCATATACAGTGGTGTGCAAAAGCATTAGAACACTTGTCAAATCTTAAGAAACTGGTGGTTTATTTTTTTTTCCCAGAGCCTGAATTTCACTTTTTTGCCACTGCAAAGGTAAAGGCAAAGGTACTGAGAATATTTCACCTACAAATTTATCAGTCCAGCCCTTTTTTTTTTTTTTTTTTTTACATTTTACTCACTTACCCCCTTGGCAACAATCACAGCAGCACATCTTTCTGGGATTGTGTCGATGTATTTTCTGAGAGTTTCAACCCCAGTGTCTTTCCACGCTCTCAGAAGCTCATTCCAGACAGTTTCCTTAAGAGTTTCCTTAGATTGTTGCCAAGGGGGGCCACAATAAATATTAAAGTAAAATGTAAGAAAAGGACTGAACTGATAAAATTGTTGATAAAATATTCTCAGTACCTTTGCCTTTACCTTTTGCAATGGCAAAAAGTGAAATTCAGGCTCTGGGAAAAAAAACAAACAAAAAAAAACAAAACCTCCTAAGACCAGCTATGGGTTTTCTGTCCACATTTGTGGACAAGAGTTTCACAACTTTATACAAAAAAAAAGAAAACTGTCCACCACAAAGGACATTCTATAAAAAAATGCATCTGAAAAAACTGTTGCATCATGATGTTTCCAATATTTAATAATGTTTCCACTATTTAATAAAAACAAAAAAAGCTTGTACTTTGCTGACATTCCTGGGTCTTAGGAGGTTAATATTTGACAAATATTTTAATATTTTTGCACACCACTGTATACATATGTATATTTTTTCCTAGAATATGTAAATTACTGTCCAGAATGTTCAAAATTTCTACTCACGTGTACTTTTTTTGTCCACTATGTTTTTGAAAACTTTCCATGTGGCGCACATGTCTTTTTGTAGCGGTTCTCCAGGAAACAAACTCAGCCACTCTAGTACAATCTACACATAACACTAAGAACTAGAAGCACTCGGAGAGCGCAGACCTCCGCCAAGGTTGATCAGTAGCCCCCCCGTGGGGCCCCCCCACGCCAAGGAGGTTATGTTTTTTGCCAGGGTTTGTTTGTCTGTCTGTCTGTTTGTCTGTTCGTTAGTGTGCAACATAACTCAAAAAGTTATGGACAGATTTTTGATGAAATTTTCTGGTCTGCGCTCCCCCCTGTTGGGCCCCCCCACCCCGATCACCACCAAAATTTAATCGATTTTCTTCCTTATCCCATTTCCAACAAACCCTGAAAATTTCATCAAAATCTGTCCATAACTTTTTGAGTTATGTTGCCACTAACGGACAGACAAACAAACAAACAACCCTGGCAAAAACATAACCTCCTGGCGGAGGTAATAACTTCTGGAATGCAAACGAATACAGTGTAAATTCTTTTTGAATACAAATTGAATACTTTTGATTAAAATACTGGTTTCTGACACCACACTATCAATTACACAAACCATACATACGGCACCTGTAGTAGGAAACGGGATTAACCATATGAAAATTTCATATCACAGTTATTGTGACCAAAATTATTACAGTTATCATTATTATCGTGGTATTATTGAAACTGTGCTCAAAATGTTCAAAAAGTACTAATACACACACTGAAATACTTTAACCAAGTTAAAAACAAAACAAAACAAAACAAACAACAACAACAAAAAACAAAGAAAATAATAGGCACAATGTACCTTCTATTACAGAAACATTCAAATATTACCCTTAGGGGTCTGAGCCTATTTTGGGCCGTTTTTCAGTCCTTTTGATTTTGCCTTTATAGACTATATAAACAAATGTTTACTATACCCATGTTTAGTATCTTTTTTTTCAGCACAAATTCATCATCTGCCTATTATTTTTTCACTTTAACCTACTATATCAACATAAAAGGCCAGAAAACACAAAAAAATATAAAATCTGATTTGAAAAATGTATATACTTTATTGCATAAATAACACAAAGATGCTAAACAAAACTTTTCAAAGACTTTAAAGTGAATATTGGTTCTAATATTAGGTATATAAAATAAATTTGTAATAAATAAAACTATACTCAAATATTTGACATAAAGTAGATCTTTACATAGGGTTTTTTCCCCTAAAAGTGCGATAATCAAACACAGTTATCATGATAATTAGATTTTAACGGTAACATTAACCGTCTGGAATTTTACCACGGTTTATCGTTCTACCAGTAATCGTTACATCCCTAGTAGGAAAGAATAAGTAAGAAAAAAAGAGAGGAAATAAAACCCATCTATATGTAGTGTGTCGTTCCAATCAGCTCTAACTTTGGTCTGCCTTTACTGTGTTTATTCTAATGGCCGGTCGGTTCAGACAGCCAGGCTGGAGGAGAGCCTGGAAATGAGTCAATATTGGCTCTATCAGGCAGTTAAAGAAAGGCTCCACAATGAAAGAAATAGTCTTCTCTGAACGGAAAGGCGAGAAATAACAAGAAATGAGGAGGGAAATACACAAAAAGGACTATACTGCAGCTTCAAGTGAAAAAATGAAGAAAAGCTTCAATTAATAATGGATTTTCATATCAAAACAATGGTTGTCATGGAGTAAACAGCCCCTAGCGCAAATGTCACTGCTAATGCTTGACAGGAAAATCCATCCAGTGCAGACAGCAGAGCCCTCTAGCTTAAAGCAGACCCTGACAGGTGTGTTGGTAAGGGCATGCATGAGCTCGGCAGGAAGAGGCTGGACAATGAAGCAGCAAGGATGGAGAAAAGAGCTCTGATTTGATTGGACTCATTACACAATACAAGGGTGTAAACTTAATGTCACATGTACTGACAGGTAAAGCACGGGCAGTTTTTCAATGAGTCTATGTTGTCCAAGCATGACTGAGAGAAAAGGGTAGTGCATGTCACTGCAGCACACAGCACCGGTTATGTAATCTGATTACAGCCAACAGATCAGAAAGAAG